>NW_027176927.1:3894290-3931790 GCF_023349555.1 Cebidichthys violaceus
GCTGAAATATGAGTTAAAAGTGACATGTTTGCATCTTATGTCATTTCATTCTTCCAGCCTGTTAATTTGTTTTTAGTTTAGGCAAAATAATGAGATATGAGTGCAAGGTTCAGGAGTGTTCACGGGAGTCACAATTTGCTCAGCTTAAATCTTGGCTGTCTCCTCTGAATTTCACAACATGGTAATTCCAACATGCAAACCCTGAAAATCCCTAACTATAGGGAAACTGAACACTAGAAAACCATGTACAAAACAAATGAAACGCTGGAAAACACATGTAGTCCTTCCCGGCATATGCATTGTTTTGGCTTGTGGCAAGTACAGGTGAAGAAACCAGGAAGGGTGAGTTCCACTGCATAACTATCAGCCGCTATAACTGTAAGAGTATGCAATAACGTAGTGCAAGGCAAGGAGGAAACCAAGGCACTTCCTCTTTCATTCTTTTCCATGTTACTGTTATCAGATGGGTGAGGCAGCAGGGGAATGTGTTTTAAATGCTGTGGTCGTCGGGGCAGAAAACCCCATCACCTTTCAATTCTCTGTCTATCTATCATCATGTTATACTGACTGACGCTGAGCCCTCTTTCATATGTGTTGTAAAATGGTAAATGGACTTGTACTTGTATTGTGCTTTTCTAGTCTTCCGACCATTCAATGCGCCGCTTTAACCCTACATGTCGTTCACTCATTCACACTCATTCATACACTGATGGCATTGGCTACATGCAAGGTGCCACCTGCCTATCAGGACTCTAACAAACATTTCATACACATTCACACACCACAGGCTTGGGGTTGAGTATCTTGCCCAAGGACACGTCGACATGGACTAGCGGATCGAACTGGCGATCCTCTGATTTGAACTGAAACATTTAAAAAAATCTTTGCCACATTTTCCCTCAAATGTCAAACTATTGATTTGAATTCTGCATTTATAAAAGTAATGATAGCAGCTGTGTGTGCATGCATGTATGTGTGTGTTTAAAGTGCATTTGTTTTACCTGACGGAGGTTGTTGTAGACATCAAGGCCTCTGCGAGCCCACAGCAGGAGTTGGATCAGTTTGCGGACGAGGGCCAACTCCTCCTGTACCACTGCTATGTGGAGAGCCCTGTAATAAATACAACAACAACAACAACAGTTGAAAGCTAAATGCTGAAGAAGATTACAAATGTTTTTAACTGGGTCACAGGTTTGTATGAAACCAAATGTATAGGCAGGGTATTTGTAAGTTTAGAGTGAACACCAGGATTATGATATGAAGGGCTGGATAGAAACCAGTGGATCTGCAACCTTTGTAATTACAATCACGGGGGAGACAAGTATCATATCTTTTTTTAATATAAGTATATAAGCATAATGAATTACAGAGAAAGGGATTTGTCAAAGTATTTTTTTTTAATCTCCCGTTAATTCAAACATAAATCAGTTGTGTTAGTACAGTCAGATAGGCCAAACATTATTTGTGCCTTTTTGAAGAATATCCTTTCTTTGTATTAGTGACATTTGTTGTACTTTATCTGTGTGCCATTGTTTTGTAATTATTGTATGTTTTGTTTATGCTCCATACCATGCGATCATGGTCCTGGGCACAGAAATAAATTAAATGAAACAAAACCCTTTCCCACATAATACAGCAATAAAGTCAGTCAAGAGGTCAACTTAAAACAATAGAGCAACATTTTGGGAAATGATCTTATTTGCTCTCTTGCTGAGAGATAAATGAGAAGATTAATACCACCCTAAGGTCTGTTGCTTAAATATAACGTTACAGCCAGCAGCTGGTTGGTTTAGAATAAAGACAGTATAACAAAAGCCACCAATACCTCTAAAGTTCACGTTATACCTTGTTTTTTTATAACTTGTTTATTCTGTACAATGAAACAAAGTGTTTTACCAAATTGTACTGGATTATTACTGGACCGGAAGATTGAAGTCTCAACCTTTTTTGTTTGTTTGTTTGTTTCTAACTTCCAAGGTTTTGTACAGATTTAACTAATGAGTTTATAAGGTGTGTGTGTGTATAAGGTAATCAGTTTTGAAAAGAAGTGAGTTTTTGATGTGATGGTAGGCAGATTTTCTAACCTTCATACAGAGCCAGGCCAGCTTTACCCATTTTACTCATCTCTTTCCTAATCTAAGATGATCAGCTATTAAACTATTGCTTTAAATAAATATAGTCTTCATCATCCATTTGGGATGGCCTTTAAATCTAACCTGTGAAGGACTTTTATCAGAAGTAGCAAATTCTACTTTAAATTTTTTTTTTTAACTTTATAACAATTGTCATATACAGGTACACCTCTCTCTGTATTTAACCCATCTGTTATTATGCACCCAGGGAGCAACTTGGTTTAATGTCTCACTCAAGGACACTTCAACATGGTAATTGATAAATGGACTTGCATTTATATAGCGCCTTTCTATAGTTTTCCAGTCACTCAAAGCGTTGCAATACATGTCAACTTTCAGGACACTTCAACATGCAGACTGGAGGAGACAGGGATCAAACCGCCAACCTTGTATTTAAAGGACGACCCGCTCTATCTACTAAACTGCCCCTAACTTGAAAAAGAAAACTTGATCTAAATTATCTCACAAACAGTTGTACCAAGGAGCTTCACAGATAGACTCACAGGCATGACTCACACCACCCCTATCACAGCCTTATCAAGATTAAAGGAAACCACTATCTGTGGTCTCTACGTGAAGCGAAAGAACAAACGCAGGCCAAAGTTTAGGACAGGGAAAAGCAGAAAACCAAGCAGGGGGAGGGGCATGCTGTGAAAAAACGTAACGCAGTTTTTCACATTATTCTTTTTCAAGAAAGCAGCTTCCAGTAAGAGCCATACTGATTTTATGTCACTTCCTGTTGTCAGCAACAATGGCAGCATTCTTTATCTCGCTCTGTGTGCTGTGAAATCCAGCCTTTAAGCAGTATGGTTTCTGACAGGGACTTTCTTATGGTTAACTCAGTCAACTTCATCCAAAGGATAGGTCCCATTCAGACATACAGTACAATCATGGTACAGGAAACAGGGGAGCTTCTTGAGAAGCTAAAAGCACCCTTGCATAGAATTTGAGGTCAGAAAATAAGTTCTTACAGTGACAAAATCACTTGCAACACTTCCTCTCAGCAATGTGTCCCACTGACGTGAAGTCATTAACGACACTAATATCCTGCCTGAATAGATATAGATGAAAGACCTCTTTGAGCAAACAACAGACACTCTTCATCAACTCTTTAACACTTTTCTGCACATTTTATTAAAACTGGTGTGTGCTCAAGGAATCTATCTATCTACCTTATTACAGTTTCACATTACTCTAATGATCTCTTCCAACCACAAATAAACCAAACAGCTTACATAATCTCTATAGTCACAGTGGAAACATTCAAATGATTTGACAACTTGATGAAGGCAAGTATGAACAGAATAATGCCTTTGATCTGTTAAACTAAAGGATAAACATGTGCCAACATTCACTTGGTGGTTGCAGGAAGAAACAACCATGTACTATGTCCGTGTATATAATTAAACTTTAGATTTTACTACCCAAAAATGAATGCAAATCGTGGATAAACTCTGCGTGCCTGTGTACAAGCATGCATAATTGCTAGCGAATGAGCCAGCATGGACACCAACTCTCCATGGTCCTGTGCAAGAGCAAGTTGAAACTGCAACTGCAGTAAACAGTCAGATGATTTGCGAACAGCAGAAAAAGCAGAACTGTATTGGAAAGGGAGTAAGCATAGTGGTTCTTTCCTCAGCTGGTCCCTGTTCCTCTAACTGAGCTCAGAATAGTGAACAAATCTGTATTAAAAAAGATCTATTTATAATATTTACTGTACATTACATGCTATCATCACCTATTAATTGCCTTAAAAATCCCCTGCAGTGTCACAGTAATAAATGCTAGAGTGATTGGAGAAACCAATCCAGTTACAGCATATCCACAGTCAGATATAGTTATTCGTCTCTCTAAGCATTGAGCTCAACTAATATGTCAATAGTTGCCTTTATAAAGGTAAAAAGTGACTTTCTCTCTTGTTATACACTACTCTATCTGCATTCATCTCTCTCTCTTTCCTCTCAAGATGAAACTGTACTGTTTCTAGTTCCTGGAAGTGGGGCAGACCACAGCCCCAGATAACCCCAGGCACAGCGGCACTGACGCAGACAGGAGTCCTGAGCCTACGGCATTGACACTGTCAGTCCCAGCGTAACTGTGTTTGTGTGTGCGTGTGTGTGTGTAAATGTGTATGATAGAGAGAGAGAGAGAGAGAGAGAGAGAGAGAGAGAGAGAGAGAGAGAAGACAAGCGACTGCGAGAAAAAAAAGAGAAGGCAGCACCATGTGGTATCCTGTTTGGTGTGGATGGTGAGAACGTAGCCAAACTGAATGATCCGACTGAAGCCTAACAACCTGTGGTCTGAGGACCAGCTGAGCAATGAGGTGATGTGTCAGTGTGTGTGAATAGTAAACAAAAGGGAAGCAGAGATGCACGACAGTCCAAAAACAAGAAATGATCATCATGAAGAATGATGCTACATCCATATTTTGCGGGTAGAAGTATTCAAAAGGGAAACCTGGATGAGCAGGCAATTTGTTGTTTTGTGGGATCTGTTTGTTTTTTTCGGAGGACTGTGGACCCAGGTCATATAGCATAGTGACACATTCACACCATAAGCAAACACGGTCTTTTCCTACGTTGTTGCTTCAGTGTGAACAGGGGATACGTGTCTGGCTGTGGAAACTCAGTTCTAACATGAACAGAAAAATATACAATGCAAAATGACAGAAAGAATTAATAGGTACATCTCTGGGGACAAGTTGACGTGTTGATGAATTTAAAGAATATCTTAGCGCAAGCTCAGTTTTTTGCCGGTATAGTGTTTCATGCTAGTAGCGTGGCTCTATGGATGGTAATGTAAGTAATTCTATTGGTACACCACTTTGGTCCTGACTGAAATACCACAAGAATTTGAAGGGTTGCCATGAAATTTGGTTCGGATAGCTACGGTATCCAGAGGATGAATTCTAATGACTTTGGTGATCCCCTGACTTTTCCTTTAGCACCTTGAGGTTGATAGAATGAACTATTACAACTTTTTTCGTCCAATTAGCAAATATTAGCATGCTAAAAGCATGCGTCTAGCCTCACAGTACCACTGGTGTGACTGTAGGCTTTTAATCTTAATCTTTTGGTGTTTGTGTGTGTCTTTTCTGAAACAAAAAGCGTATCAGATGATGGTGTTATTGTGCAGGTAAATGGACTGACTGGAAGCATGTAAGAATACATTTGTACGAGCTGTAAGGCAATCAACACATACGCACATTTCACATACAAATGATAGCGAGGATAAGCAAGTGACACATAACAGAAATGGAGAGAGAGGGAGAGAGAGAGAGAGCGATGAAGCTGATAAAAAGAAAGCGGTAAATGAGGAAGTAAGGAGCGGATGTTTGGGTTTTTTGAGACCATTCATTTAAAAACACAGAGAAGAAAAGAGAGAAAGACAGAAACACCTGAGAAAAACCACAAGCGTGTTTAAAAACTGAGCACTCACTGGATTCCCGACACTAAGGGGCTCAGAGGCGCTGAGAACAGACGGTGAACAGCCCATTGACGTAAGAGTAGGTGCATGCTGGCTGTCACTTACATTATGCATACACGCGCACACACACACACACACACACATGTACATACAGGCAGTGAGAAGGGGGGGCTGAGAATGTTTTTTTCTGCAGAATTCACACTAAGTTTCAAACAACCACAAAGTAGGTACTACACAAGCCAGCCAAGGTCTCAACTGCATTACAAAGGGGTTAGATTTTGTGAAAATTCTCTGCACTGCAGCTTTGTTGCATTGAGTCTCTACTAATAAGATACAGTTCATGTCAGTTCTTCTTTTTGGTTTTGTGTCTGCACTGCAAGTGAAGGTGAAAAATAAAAACTGGTATAGGGTGGCAAAAGCCACACTGTCAAATACATGTATATATTCAGACTTATACCAATGCAAGTATAAAAATTAAAAAAGTACTTTTTATCATGACTATTGCGAGAGTCACCATACATTGTATTCTTCTTATTCCCTGGCCTCTATCTGTTAATAGTGTATGTGTCACAGTGATTATGAGTCTCTGAAGCAGATTTGGAACAATAAGCAGCTGTGACATGTCACGGGACTTATGGCTCCGCTATGGTCATCACGCGTTTGTTTCGATTGGATGCAAATAATGCTGATACGTTTTACCCTCAGATGGTTTGTAACAGCAACATCAAAGTAATTTAATTCTTGGACATGCTATGTTTACAGTCATATGACTCTGTGTGTGTGTGTGTGAGTGTGTGTGTGTGTGTGTGTGTGTGTGTGTGTGTGTGTGTGTGTGTGTGTGTGTGTGTGTGTGTGTGTGTGTTCTCATATGCGTTTGACATTTTAGTTTGTGTGTGGGCGTGTGGGTGTTAAAACTTTAGACAAAGTAAAGTAACCATGCGTTAAAGTTAAATATTTGCATTAATAGTCTCGAGAACTCCTCCACTGTTCTCTACAGTGTTCTCATTCTCAACCCCCCATCCTACACCCTGAGATACTTAAAATAAAAGGTTGGTTAACACACACACTAACACATACAGTACATGCAATGCCTATTTATTCAAGAAGCTCTGATTCAAGTGCTACAGATTCCAGGTTGCTGTGTTAGATCAAAGTCTCCATTGCCACTTAGCGAATCATTCCTGGTCTACACTGAATCAGTTTCCCTTACAGGAAGTGAAACAGCAGTAAAGAATTTAAGTGGATGAAAAGGGGGGGGGCTGACTGTACCTGTTCAATATGCAGAACCAGGTGAGTCACAGAGTGCATAACAAATAATCTGAGATGATATTACAGGCATCTCACAAACCACATCCAGGTTGTGCAACACCAAAAGATTTGTTTATGAGGTACGACCGTTAGACGTTGTCTGGGTCCAGCCCTGTGAATCATTTTGACGAATTGACTTGTTATTTATGTTATCAAGTTCATTCACTTTCATTCACTTTTAACAAAAATGGTAATGGTTGCCCTTTGAGAAGAGAGGTCAAGTAGTGAAAGTGTCAGGCCCCCAGAGAGTGGATCTGCATTGACTGGCAAGGAGCTTCCATGCAGACTGAAATGTCACAGGACTTCTTCATTCAAGACATTTCAACATGTCACAGTAGGAAAAGCTGAGGTGTGAATGATGAGAATTAATGATGATGGTTGCTGGGTCCTGATATTGTGCTTTGCTGGTTCACTGTTCCACTGTGATGGCTTACTGGGACATGTTTAACTCCAACAAGTTAAAATGTCTGCTGTGGTAAAGGCCTATTGGTTCACAAACTTGAGAATGCAGGTCTACAGAAAGATATATGATTCATGTAACGTGTTCCAAGAAGTTAACAATGTTTTGTATGTTAGGGTATAAATCTCAATCAAACTCTTTGGTCTCTACAGGTGTAGATGTGAGCTGGGTCCGTCTCAAGAAAATGACAATGAATGCTCTAAATCTGATGGAAATCCCATGAAAGTTTATGGCTGGAGTAAGTTTTCAGATGTGAGAATTGTGCCAAGTTTCGACTGTCAACACAGCCGTCTGACTAAAATGCACTAATTATAAAAATTCACAAGTTGTAGTTGTATGAATCATAGCGATATTTTAAGCTTACTATATGCATACATGACATGGATATGTGACATAACTTCCAATCAAAGCCAGTTTAAAGATATTAACATACGTGTCTCCATCTTCATCTTGACGTGTAGCCAGAGCAATACCAGTCAGCAGACTTTCGGCTTGGTGGGCCAGAGGGTGGTTGAACTCGGGAACAGGGGGCAAACAGTACACTGGGTATGAACCTGTGCAGGAATGACACAGAAAGAGAGAGACGGAAATAAAAGACATAAAAGGTGGAAGAGAGGAAGAGGAAAATTAGAAAATTATAAAGATGCATATACAAATGAAAAGGCTCCCCTGACAAATAAGTATTTTTTTGTAATATGGAAGTGTGCAACTGTGCATGTAGGTGCATATGTGTAGTATTCAGTTATGAGTAGACCCAGTGAGCTACTTTATCAGTGCAGGAGAATAGCTGACGGGACATTTTCTCATTGATCCAGCAGCTGCTGCTGCATCTACTCCACTGTATTTTCTTCTACCTGTGACACACTGGTGCCCTAATGTATTGAAGAAGGGGGGAGGGGGGGTAATACAAAAAATATATATTTATACCAAAAAACCCTGCAGGTTGTGCCATGATCTGCCTTTGACAGCAAAATGTTGTCTTTAACTTCAACAGGGTGCAAAGAGACCCTTTATGTCCCATCCTGATTATTTCGGCCATACATAATAATGACTTTCTTAGAAATCACATGGCCCCACTTCAGATCACTTCAGATGAGTACTTTATAGAACTCAAAGCAAAACGTTGTGGTGTAACAAATGCTTAACTTTTTTTTTTCAATAAAATAAAAATTTATTGGGTACTTGGGTAATAGACTGAATGTTGGTCAGTAACGCTTACCGTAATCAAACTGGTGCAGGAAGTGCATGGGATATCCATCTGGACTCTGCCCTGCCTCTCCTACCCGCCTGAGAGTCGCTGGTGCTGCGTCGACCCTGCTTTCAATCGCGGCTCTTTCCAAACGACCGGTAAACCTCTCTCGTAATGTGAAGTCCGTATCTACTGCTGGAGAAAGGCGATCTCCGCTTACTGGTAAAACCGCTGACTGCGTTTGGGTCTCCGGCTCGACAAGAATCGGGCGTTTCCTAAAAGGCAGCCTGGAAGAATTGTCCGCTGGCCGTTTGCGAGCAGCGCCGGCGTCTGGGCCCGGTGCGCTTCTGACCACGGGGCAGTGTATTTCCAATCTGTCTTTTCCTGTGCACGCTGGAGGTGCAGGAGAGCCCTTGGCGCGACCTTTGCAGTCCGGAGTCCTCGACCCGGCGCTCCCACGCTCTCGGTTAGTGGTGCGCAGATCCAGCGGCGCGGTGGCAACCGACTGGTGGTCACCGTTCATGGTCATGATCCTCGGCATCAACTGGGGACGAGGCGCTCAGGATCTGAAGAAGTGTCAGGTGTGTGCGCGTGAAGAAATCTTCTCGACGTTCAGTGACAGTTTGGTGGTGGGATCAATCCAATCCAAAGTGGCCAATAGTGCGCTTTTTTGCCATCCCCACGAAATCAAATGGGCAGCGATCAAATCATCGATCTGTTTCCTTTTGTGTCACTGGTGTATTTAAGATAAGCGTTCAAAGTAATTGACTCTTACGCAAATGTATTTTCGTAGAAGAGCCAATAGAAGTTTGGTGGAGATAATGTGTATCCCAGCTCACCTAACAACTGCAGGTAGTGTGTAGCAGCTGCGATAGCGCTGATCTGCTTTTAATGAGTGCGGTGCTTTCCCTCTAAGCGCTATAATCGCTTTCTTTCGGTTTGAGGGCAAATTAAACGGAGTGAAGGAGGGCAAAGAGAAAACACTTCGTTGAATTCAAAATAATTTCTGCATTTCCGACCTCTTTCACATCTGTCTGCTTTGCATGCAAGTTCAAAACATCTAATACTGAATTTCTGAAGAAGTTCAAGGATCGATGCTTTTCTCGGTTCGGATGCTTTGGGCTTTTGGGCTTATAGCCTACTGAAGCTGGCTACCCCGCCTGCATGTTATTTGTTAATTGTCAACATGGACAGCATAAAATCATTGACATTCTCAGCCATGCTCACAAGGCAGACTTTTGTATTTTATTTTCCTTTTGAAATTTTCTTTTTCTTCCAATTTTTTTACTGCTTTGAATTGTTCGGGCATGTTAATAAATAAAAGCTTCTAGATTCAATTTTAATTCAATTTAGCTATTTCAACACTTGAGGAGCAGTTAAAATACAGTTTCATGTCACGGTCTCTTGTTGTTATAGAGTGTATTTCTGTCCCATCTTATACCAGAGTATGCAACATGCAAATACTGACTTCAACAACATGCAATGTGCAGAGTTACATAGGCTCCTTTTTTTATGAAATTTGGCATATTACCATATTTTTTGCCATTTTGATGTGTTAACGTCAGATATAGACGAAGAGTATCAAAAACATACGGCTTTGAAAGGTAAACTTCCTCTCTGAACTTTTCTGTGCCCTCTTAATGATGTCACGGAAGGGATTTTTTTTTTATGTTATTTTGTTTATGTCTGAGCCTTCACACCCCAGTGTTTTTACAGTACAGAACAGATACTATTACATTACAGCGGATTGTACTCTTCTATAAATTACAGCTGTCTTGGAATATGCTTTACCCACAAATGCTAAATTTTCTGCATTTGTGCAAATTTGTGAACTCATTACATTGTAAAGAAACAAGATATGAAAGCTAAAGTACGCCTTATGCTTAATTCTAGATTGTTTAGGACAGAATTTGCAAATTGCACTCCATTGGATGTACAGTGTGTCAGTCAGTTCATATGTTGCCTCAGGTTGTACGTTATACCACCTGGATACAGTCTCAGGGCTGAACTTGCACTCCCAAAAGTAGGAATGAGGAGAATTAAACGGGGCTACATGCAGAAAGAAGATGCCCTATCCAAACAGACGGAACAGTTGATGCCATGTCACTGCTGCCCTGCATGTGGCCACGTTACCGGATCACAAACACTTATACAAACCATAAATGTGCATATGCATAAGCACCCACACACACACAAATAACACCTAACCTCCTTGTCTTTAATCTTATCCTACTCCACCCTCAGACCAGGGTCTGATTACCAGGGTCAATTTGGGACTTTCCTCTTTCCACTGAAGTGTGGAGTTGGCAACGGAAAGTCAAACTTGGTGTCTAAAGTCCCTAAAACACCCTGATACTACACAAACATGCTCTGCAGCTGTCAATGCACTCAACCATTAGGGTCTCCTCTGGCATTAAATATCATTGTTTATGAAAAACACGGGCCTACCTCTTTAACGGCCAGTCTTACCCTGAACACACACTTGAGGTCATTGCGAGGCACTGACTGAGGTTTGATGAGTTTAAAGAACATACACATATGCAGTATGTAAACAGAATGATCCCCATACCAATATTAATATTTAGTGGCTCAGTTTTCTGAGATACTGCAGCATAATGAATGCAGAGTCATCTCTGGCACAGATCAAGAGGTAGCATGAGGCCCTCTTGTGCCGCGAGAGAAAAGGTGAACCTAGAACAAAACGAAGCATTAAGAAATACTATACTTCTCCAAAGAATGAAACTACATTTGAACAACACAGAACAAACTATTGTTCTCACTGGCTTCTACGCAAGTAGCGTTGACATTTGTCTTTTGCAGCCGTTGGTGGGGCTACTGCAACATGAACAACTGGAGAAAATCTAGCAGGAAGCCTATTTTTGTTGAGTTGAGTCATACGATTGTAAATTATTTTTTAAAGCATATACTGTGTATATGCTCTTTAATTAAGGTGATATAAGCTGGACACTGACATTTAAATGGGTAAAATAATCAGATTTCAGTGACAACGCTACACTGGCTAAGTTGTGTCTGAGTTAGTGTTTCCCTCTTGTGGATGTTGAAGCAGAGGTTGTCAGTTCTCTCATTCTAATTATGTATTGCTAATTCAAATGTTGGCCCGATATTAGCGCTAAAGGAATTGTTACAGCTACTACGAAGAACTTTAATTTTGTGTTGATTTATGCGATCACTGTGGAAAAAAGCGTTTGTGTTGCCGAGCATCAGATTCCCTTTTGAAAACCTCTAATTTTACCACAGAGGGGCCTGTCAGTCTGCCCTGCTCAGTCCTGGTTCTGGTTCTCCCGTGCCTACTTTCCCTCAGCGGGTCCAGCAACGCGGCCTGGGTCTCCAGCAGCATGGTGTCGGTGTTGGTTCCCACCAGGGTCTGGCGGGGCATCGAGGGGAGGCTCTGCTTCTGGCAGGAGGTGAAGCCGCTGGTGCCGGGGGCGGATGACTGTTTAGACAAAAACTAAACATGTAGCTTTTCCAACCTACGACATTGAAACAAAATCAATAATGATACACAAAATATGAATATTCCCTCATTAAAAATGGTTTTAAATTGTTGCTTACATGCCACACAGTTTGCCAAACTGTCGCATAGCGAAACAGCTGAAAAACAAATTCCACCCCTACTCCAAAGATAGATGCAGGAATCCAATGCAGTCATTCATCTCTCTGCTTCTGAGAGAGGACTGTAAGAAACAAAGAGGTGGAAATGAGGTTGGTATGGACCAGAGATTACAGAACATCACAGAGGGGATGATTCCGGAGATTTTCCCAGAACAAATCAGATGGACAGTGTCTGTTTCCCCGTCACGTGATTCCATCTATGATGACATTAAAGGCAGAATTAAAGTGTGGCGTTTCTTGGGACTGACGAGGGGTGGTGGCTGGCCTCTCAGAGTGCATCATTTCTGCGCACATCGAGAGAATAAAAATGCAAAAAAGAAAGGCATTGAACCATGTGTTCAGATGTGTGAAACATGTTGTGTATTTCCCTCCCCACCTTCAGTGTGACACTGCTGCATACACTCTGTCTCATTATTGAAGTTGTTCAGGTTGCCCTCACACCTTCCATGAAGACCTGTCATTGAGGAGATGTAACGTTCAGAAGCCCACAAACATAGAACTGTTTCTACAGAAAGAGAGAGATACAGGATGTAGGACAAAGAGGGGGAGATAACCGTTAGAGACAGCAAAACAACTCAGAACTACATTGTGATGTCTTGTAAGAAAAACAACATGAAATGCACTGTCCACGTTAACACACTTTGAAATGGACAATGTTTGTACTTTTATTTACTACATGAAGAATGTGTACATTCTGGTGTCAATGTAGTTTTAGTTGATACTCCAACAAGTGATTAAAAGGATATAAATAAGGTATTTCTTTGAGCTGAAGCAACGTTGATTTAAATCACTCCTAGAGGAATAAAACAAGAACTAAAATATATTCGAAATGTATTGAATTTGTAAAATTGTGTAAAATTTAAAATATAATCAAAAGATAAATGATAATACTGTTTAGGTTAGATTAAAGGTTCTCAATACAATGTTCAGAAAACCAATATAGCCGCAAACAACTATTTCATATAAAGATACAGGGGAGTAATGGCGTCCTGAGCAGAGAATGAAGTCGCACCATGGATGTGTAAAGAGAACTGGATACAGCGCTGAAGGCATCAATATTTACAAAAAGTATAGCCATAAATACAATGTAGGAAAAGCTGCCTGTAATTCTATACTCAGGGAAAACATAACTGGCTGATCATTCTGGATCTACTGGTCATGCAGGCTAGGAGTGCACCACTGCCATCTTCTGGTCAATGAACGCAGAGCAGACAACTTTATTTTACCCTTTTTTTTCCCGCACATTGCCTGAAAAGAATAACTAAAAAGAAAATTATGTTTAAGTGAAATAGTAAAAAAACAACAACAATTGCTTATTTAAACGAGTACAGATTCAGTGATCAGGCCTCGTTGAGATGACCACATTTATTAATGAGCCCTACACTGTAAATTCAGATTGATTTATTGTTTAAGTGTATTCCACAGGTGAATATAGAGTGTTAAGGGTCTCAACTCTTTCGCAGACAAAGAGAGGTCGCATGTCTCCTACTGCTGCATCTTTTGTCAGCAGAGCAGGGCAAAAAAATCAGCTGGTCCAAGTTAATATCAAATCAAAAGATATTTAATAACTACAGAAGCTATACACTTACAAACTGAAGTACATTATCGATAGAATATGTTCCGCGGATCAGAGTTTACGCGCCCCCATCCAACAGGCCAGCTCCCTGATTATCTGTAAGATGGCCAGCGACGAGAACTGAAGAGAAATCCACAGCAGCAATGTCTTATACTTTAAAGTCCCCGTCTGAAACTTAAAAGTCCAATATCAGCTTTGTGATTGGCTAAACTCCAATAAGCTTCCCCTTGGCCTATTGGCCCATTGTCTTGTGGTCATCTTCCCTTGCCCAGCAGGTATCTTTCCCCCGCTGGCTCACACCTTCTCACATTCCTGAAGCCGGCCTCTCCAAACTCTTCACCATAGGGTCGCTTTCAAATCTGAAAAGCCTATCTCAAAGGTCCCTGTCTCTCCCTCACAGCTCAACACTATACCTTTAGTTTAATACATTCAATAGGTAAACATATGATACATATATACCATCTTCTTCAAGTAAATATACTGTAAACATATAATACATTCCATAAATCAATATCTTGTGACATTTTAATACATTGTAATATTTAACACATTCTTCAAGGTTTGCTTCTAATCATACTAAACATGTTTCTAAACTTAAATTCTTCACAAGAGACACTTTTTTAAACCACCGTACACCATGGTTTACCCATCATTTCCCATGTTAATGCAATAACTCATTTGCATGTAAAAGAGAGATATTTATTTTGTTATATATCAAGGCTCATATGTATAATATACGAGTACATTTATTTTGAATATAATATATCTACGAGTCTAACCCCAGACTAACCACTCCCCACAATCAAAATTTGTTTTATTTAGAGGCAACATATTAATTATTTTAAATAAACAGACTACAGTTAGGCATACGATTCAAATTAAACTGAGAAAGGTCTATAACATAGTAACAGTACCCATTTAACTTATAGATATCCCTAACCGAATACAAATTAAAACTTTCACATCTGGATTGAAAGAATCATTGCAGTCACACCTATAAATACTATGTTTAGAGTATAAATACTATGTTTGGAGTATTTATAGTGCCTGTTGAAATAAATTGTGAATTTTTCCATAATCTTTCATCTATTAAGGTTCTTACACTTAAACACTGACTCAGACTTGGAGTGTTACTTATGGTAGGAGCTATTTATTTGTTGTTAGTGTTTAGTTATTTATTCAGAAATTGTATTGGTTAATTATTGTAGATGTTGGCTTATTTAGACTGTATTTTTTGATAGATTTAGTTTAGTTTAGTTATACGCAGGTATAGGACCAGCATGCACCGGGGTGGGCTTTGGTTTTTAACCAGAGCAGGAGAGGCAGTGACTGGTATGATTTATTTGTTCTTTCTTTTGTTGCTTGCTTGTTTTGTTTTTTGCTAAATAAATAAAACATGTTGCATGAAAATTTGGACTTTTGCCTGCGTATACCACATACTCATAGTGCGTTAGTGGCCCTTTGATTTAAGTTTTATTATGATTTTTTAGACAACTGGCCACTACACTTGCAGAAGAATTGACTGTGAGCGCTGATATTACCAGCACCAGACCTATAAGGGAAATCTGGATAGGCAGCAAAGGAATTACTATGTAGCCGATATCTACAATTTATCTGTGGATCGATAGAAAAAGCACCAAAGTTAACATTGTGCTCTGCCCAGAGCTTGTTTACTTCTGCACAATTGCCTACAATTCCCTGTCACGTTAAGCTCAATGATTAAAGTGCAGGTTAATGCCAAACGTTTCACAATTTACATAACAAAAGGTGTAACCAAACTGACGATAAATAATATAAAACATTCTACCATATAAGTGTGCATGAATTCAAATTATTTAACATATCTTCTTCTTAAACAATACGGGGCTTAACTCTAAACACTAATATGCTTCATTCAGTCATTCGGCTTTCCTCTGTCATCATCGAAATAATTTATATCAAGCAGTCTAATCAGTTCATTCACATGTAACACACTTCACTTATTTATTTTACCAAAAGCACTTTTTAGTGTTTTATATATTTTCAATGTAGAAAGCTTTTGTAATGTAACTAGTTTTTCAGGTATTTGATCATAAATTAAAATATCAGATGAATAAAAATGTTTGACCTGATGATGGCGATAAAGGAAAATTTAAGGACTCAACAAAGTAATTAGAACTCCTGAGGAGGACACGTGTGTAGTAACTTTAGTGGCAATTCATGAGACAATTCATTCAAACCACAAATGTCAACCTCGTGGTGGCGCTAGCGGAAAATACCGGGGATCACCAAAGTCATCAGGATTCATTCTCTCGGGACCATAAATGTCTGTACACAATTTCATGGCAATCCATCCAACAGTTATTGAAAGATTTAAGTATGAACCAAAATTGTGGATGTACTGACAGACTGACTTTGCAGCAGAAATTCTGGTGAAATGCCAACAATATCCATTTAATCTGCTGATAGGTTAAGATGATGGTTCTTTTTAACATGCCAACTGATGGAGGTGACCTTTCCTTTAAACACACAGGCATACTGTCTGTTAGTAAGTAGTCTGACTGTGTGTGCTGTCTGGATACCACGTGTT
The DNA here is from genome assembly GCF_023349555.1 of Cebidichthys violaceus. Taxonomy (NCBI): domain Eukaryota; kingdom Metazoa; phylum Chordata; class Actinopteri; order Perciformes; family Stichaeidae; genus Cebidichthys; species Cebidichthys violaceus. Next base: position 3,910,584 of record NW_027176927.1, read on the forward strand.
ACTTTAGTCACCGCTTTGATTCTTAGTAAATGTTAAGTTTGAGTTCTCACCTCTCTGTCTTTCCATACTGCTTCTTCTTTGTGTCTCTTTCTTGATGTCACTCTCTTTCTCTCTCTCTCTCTCTATTGTACTCTAGCAAAGAAAACAAACCTGTTTGGCTGGCTGCAACCAGGAAACCAATCAAAGTGTGCAGAGAGAGAGAGCGAGAGAGAGCGAGAGAACGCGAGGGTGACAGCAAGAAAGAGAAACAAAGAAGAAGCAGAAACATTTTAGCCAATGACAGAGGACATGTTTCCGCTGTGATGTAGATAGTTGTCTCTTTTCTATTGACCCTGACTATGTGGGACTGCTGTGCTGCCGAGATGTGCGCATGATGAATATCGGTAAGTGTGCTAGAGAGGGGGTATGAAAGGCTGAATATGTAGGGGTGGAGTGAGTTGGGATGGTAGAAGTTGAAACTGTTTCAGAGTTGAGTATCAGTGTCAAGCCCTCCCTTCCTTTGTTTTCAGTTCACTCTTTCTCATGCTTGGCCTCTTGTGTTGTATTGTTGATGTTGTGAAAATCTTTTTTTTTAAAAACAGCCTCTGTATATTGTAAATATATTTTGTATTTTTCTGAAGATCTGACTGAGGAGTGAGAGGCTACAAACGGACCGGAGTGGGTCTCTGGGGTCAAAAGGCTAAGCTTTGAGTGCATTTTTAGAAATGCCGTAATTAAACGTGCCATCCCTTGTTGGGTCATGTAATACTGTTGAATTATTATCAAATAGATCAAGCATGGATGCTGTTTGAGGAGGCTAAGATGTGTGTTTTTCAGATGAAGCTGGGAACTCACTGTAAGAACAATAAATACCATCTTAAAACCTAAGCCAGTATGAATAGCTGCTCCTATTTTTGCTTATAAACATTCATATATTCAAAAGAGAGCCTTCACATCTTTCAAAACAGTAGGACCATTATTACTTATTGTCACGCCCCCTTACATGGGGACAGACTGACCTTTAAAGCTCTTTTTGATTCACATCACTTCACAAGAGCGGAATGATGGCGGCAGCAAGTTCAGGAGCCCCCCTGAGCCCAAAATTGAGTTCCCAGCCCCCCACCAGTGGAGACCGGCGGCTGGTGGACAAGGCCCTCAAAAGACTGGACAAGCTCCACCAGCTGTGCACTAATCCCCGGCTGGGCCTGAGGAACAGTCCACCATACCTGCCAGAGCTGGTATCGGAGACAACAACACTGCTCACAAAGGTTTGGGAGCCCTACCGAGGCCCCAGGGCGGCAGGCGGCCAGGTGCCCCGGGGAGATGAGGCCAAGTACCTGAGTGTCCATGTCAGAAACCTGCTGGATAAGACGGACAGAGCTTTGCTGCTGTTTAAAGAGGGACGGGAGAAAATGTTTGAGGAGACGTCCAGCTACAGGTAAGACGGACCCTCTTCTTCACACAAGAAAGAAGTGTATGAAGTGTTTCTTTTTTGTTTATATCAATATGGATTTTTTGTATATATATTTAAATAAATACTTATATAAATACATATATAAATAATGATATATATAATTATCTTATCAAATGCTTGATTCATTCAGTAATGATTACGTCCTTTATCCTCTGGCCTTTTGAACATAGCTCATGATAAAGTAATCATTCATTTTAAAAGAGTTCTGTCCCATGTTGTTTCCCATTTTGGAGTACAAAACATCAATCACAAACACTTAACTTATTAGTTGCTTGAGAGAACATTAATCAGCAACAATTTTGAAAATCAATTAATTGTCTCTGTCATAGATCTGTGCACCGGCGGCAGCGTTAACTCAGGAATACGATATCTCAAGATCTGGACTTGTCATTGTGACCTTCACGTCTCTCCAATTCTCGTGAACGCAATATCTCAGGAGCGCCGAGAAGGAATTATTTAAAATTTGGCTCAAAACTCAACTTAGACTTAAGGATGAACCGATTCGAATTTGGTAGTCCAAGATCAAGGTCACTGCGACTTCACAAAACACATTTTTGGCCAAAACTCATATTTCACATAAATGTCTAATAGAAACAAATTATGACATTTTGGACAGACATGAATTTGAACTACAACTTGATTGTTTGGCGGAGGCATACAACTGCAAGGCGGTAATTCTAGTTTTGGACTGTTCGGAAAAAATATCGGTAGACATCATCTTGGACTCACAGAAGTTATTGATGGGCTTTTTCACTCTATTTAGAGACTAAATGATTAATTATTTAATCGACAGTGGAAATAATTAGGTGTAACCCAAAAAGGTACATTATATTTGTTTATTATGCAAATCTTGGTTCACGCAAATAAATAACTACATACATTTCTGCATTGCCTGACTCTCCTGACACTATCGAGCCATTTTTGTTTTATTTGCTCGGTTTTGAGATATCTGTCTCTGATTTCTACTGAACTACAACTACATTTTTAAACAGCAACATTTATTTCCAGAAACAGTGTTTCCGATAATAATAACTCTGTGGATTACCCAGAATAACGGGGAAACATTTTCTATAGCTTGGATTCTTTGAGCGCCATAAATAAAATTCCATTCAAACAAAGAAAATGTCAGAGACCTCGCAACCGGAACAATTAAAACCCAAACTTTCTGCGATTTCTTGGGCTCTTTACGAAGGTAATGCTCTTTAAACAAAAGTAAGAGAATCCAAAAATAGTCCTCTTTATTTGCATAACATAAGAGTCATGACCTAATAGTTGACAGTTATGATAGAAGCCGCGTCTAACACTAAATTAAATAATTAAATGAACTCAAATAACTATGTTACACTATACTATATATAGAAGCTGTAGCTTAATTTAAATAACTTCCCCGGTTCCCACAAGTCAAATACTTCACTGTGTGCCAGAGAAGAAGAAAAAATTACAACATTCATTCAATTTCCTGTTTGGCTAAAGTGGATATTTTGGAGCAGCTTAAAAAGAGTGACTTTTTTATTTGGAGTTTGGGCTGCGTCTGCGTCTCTTGTTGGGACTACTAATGACGAAGATGGAAAAAGGGCCAAACCTGCATCTTTGTGATGTTAATGTGGAGGAAACTTGGCAAAAGCAACCTCAGTATGTGAGCAGCTTGGGAGAGAGACTGTCTGGCTTTGAACAGACATTTTTTACTGTATCTTCTACCCTGCATGTGGCCTAAATTCAGGACTATATCTCTTTCCTATACTTTTACATCTGTCCGTCCATCCAATTGAGACAATTTTACTCTACTACACACATTGTATGCAAATTGTTACAGACACCAGATTTTATCAACGTTTTTATTTCAACAACATCTGCAAATCAGATATGTTTAAATATTTATTGCTTGATCTTTCACATAATAGCAGATGGCCTCCCCACCGCAGCCATGTCTGCATGAGCAGTCATGTGGCAAACATAGTGTTAGGTGTAATGTGGTTAAATGCAAGGCAAATTTTGTAAATATTTTGTATTTTTTAGAACAACTACAATGTCCTCTTTTCTACTGCTTGTTTTCCCATTGACTCAGGCCACTAAGCTGCAGGCACTTCGTCTATTTCTAAAAACATTGACTGCTGGATGATTAAAAATAATATTCTCCCATTAGTTAGTACATTTTCTATCACATGAAGTCAAAAACAGAAGTGAGATACATCTGAAGCTGGAGGTGACAGAAACAGACAGTGGAAGGTTAAGTGACACACTGATGGCTTCGACCTCTTCTGACTGGAATTTACGTAACACATGCAAATGTGCAAACTCCGTTTAAACATGCAACTAGAATTGTGTGCAGAAACAACATAAGAAACACACATACATTTATTAGTCGATTAATAAATAATATTATGTTACTATTAAAAAATAAAATTCAGCTTATGTTTTTACAAATTTATACATTTCACATAAAAAATGTAACAGGCTATGCCCTATCGGGCTGAATTTAATGTTTAATTTTGACTCACAAATATGTGATTAGCATTTTTATCATCGTAGTGTACTCATTGTGTTTATGGTGTTGTTTTTGAATGTTAATTTAAATTAAAACATGTTGTCATGTAATGCAAAACAACTTTTTACCAAACAAACACGGACAATAAATCTCAATGGATTCTAGAATGCAGAAATTAATTGAATCTAGAACATTAGCATTAATGTTGAAGGTGAGGATCACTCAGAGCTTGCTTTAGGTTCTGCGATCTGATGAATTTCAAAGCTAAAATTTGAAAATGTTGAAAAATGCATAAGAACAATTGATAGAATATTATAATTGTATATTGAATGAGTCTAGAAGAGCCTAGAAAGAGAGTACAGCAAATACTGATGAAGACTGGTCTGAAGTGGCACACTGGCCACTGGAACATTTTGTGGTATTTACAGACAAGCATGCAGCAGAGAACATCCTGTTTGCTCGCTGGACTACCTGTTGTGTGTGTTTGCTTTTGTCTGTGTGTGTATATATGGAAAGTATCAGCAACGCTTGTTTCAACTGAAAAGAAGCAGCAGAGTATCAAATGAACAGTTAGAGCTATGTTTCTCTCAACAAAGGTGGTTGTAGAATTCTTATCTTATTTCTTTTAATCTCTACACAATCGATTCATAGCCAACGCTTATAGTTTTTACCACAGTTGTCATTGCTAAAAATGCTTGCCTAGTTAGACTTCACCTGCACCTACAGTGCAAGTTGGAGTCTTAATAACTCTAAGATTGTTTATCTCTTGCATACAAGTAGAATGCAAGAGATAAACATGAGCTGAAATACTAAAGACTGAGGATTTTTCTGCAGATACAAATGTACCAGGCCTTTGACAGTTGAACTGTAAGAATACTATAAGGAGGTGTGTGAGATGATGTTTATCAGTTTCAAACAAATGAGTTAGTGGCCCTCAAGATGGTCTTATGTATTTTTTATAAGAGATCAAATGTATTTCAACACCACAGGGCCAGAAAATGTTAACATGTCCAAACTAACTAAAGTATATCATTTCTATTTCTGTATCAGCAACTGAAAGTCTGCTGTTTTAAATTCTCAGGAGGAACTTGACCAAACTGTCCTTGCTGTTCAGTCACATGCTCTGGGAGCTGAGGGCCATGTTTCCAGGGGGCGGTTTTCAGGGTGACGCCTACAGGGTGACTAAAACAGAGGCTGCAGAGTTTTGGATGCATTCATTTGGAAACAAGTGAGTGTGGGTAATTACATTTTTGTTGCCGAGTTGTGTGTCCACATTTGCTATCTGCTAATACTCTGCTCTGACAGGTGTATAGTGCAGTGGAATCGTTTCAAAGAGCAGCTGCGGATTGTACACGCATTTGAGGAAGGGATGGAGTCCATGGCCCTAAAGTCAACAATAGATCTCACCTGTAATGACCACATCACTGTGTTTGAGTTTGACATCTTCACTAGACTGTTTCAGGTAGGGGGAAATATTCCAATCAAAAATAATAAACTGATTTCTTAAAGAAATAGTTTGACATTTTGGTAAATACACTCAGAGGCTTTCTTGCCAAGAGTTAATAAGATGGATACATCTCTCATATCTGTACACTAAATATGAAAATACAGCTGGTTAGCTTAGCTTAGCATAAAGATTGGAAACTAAGGGAAACAGCTACTCTCTCTCTCTCTCTGTCCAAACGGGAACCGAAAAAAAATCACCTACCACCATTAAAACTCACTAATTAAAATGCTGTTTAATCAGAGCACTAATGTAAGTGCCAAAGCAACAAGTTTTTATGTGCCGGACTGTTAATTGAACTCCAGGAAGTCCCTGCTCCCGGACAAGAAATAGTCCGGCGCTCAGTTGTTGTACAATTCTAAACAAACAAGACATGATGTGTTAATTAGTAAATTTTGGAGATGCTAGTAGGCAGATTTTGTTACAGAGCCAGGCTAGCTGGTTCCCCCTGTTTCCAGTCTTCATGCCAAGCTAATCTAATTGGCTGTAGCTCTACAGTTAATGTACAGATATGAGAGAGGTATCTTCTCATCTACAGCAACTCTTGGCAAGACAGTGCATAAGCCTTTTTTTCCCACAACGGTGAACTATTCCTTTAATGATGAAACATCACGAACATCCTGAGTCTCTTCTCATTTCAGCCCTGGAGGTCACTCATAAGGAATTGGAACCAGCTAGCGGTGACTCATCCCGGCTATATGGCCTTCCTTACCTATGACCAGGTTATAGCTCGTCTGGAACACTACCTACACAGACCCGGGAGGTGAGGACGAGCACAGCAACAAACTCTGACTGATGCACTTCCTAGAGAAGATGATATATGTCACACATAACTCAAATAGCACTATGGAGGATGTTGAGTACTCAAGTTCAAATCTGACAGTTGATCTAATTCGTAAGAAATCAGGTCCATGAAGCAACATAGAAACACAGCACTCCATCTTTAACTACCTGGCTATTCATTATGAAAAGTTAAAAAATTGCATGGTACTTATTACTGGTAAGTACCATGTATTTCTTTTTCTCTTGAGTTTTTGGTATATATTTCATAGCTCATCAAACTCAGCAGCTCATGATAATAAGCATGGCCCATACTGTAGCATCAATATTATAGCTGTTTTAAGAATGAGAGGAATTGTATTGTAATTCATTTCTGAAATACAGAAAATAACAAAGTAAGTGCAGACCAAAGCCAGTCCAAGACTAACAGACACCCAAAAACAAAATAATGTTCAAGTGACCTATCTGTTAACTTTAATGTCTACATGTAAAAGTGTGATTTACAAGGATCTATTTCTCTCTCCTAGCTATATCTTTCGCCTGAGTTGTACAAGAATGGGCCAGTGGGCTATTGGCCATGTGACCAGTGAAGGCGACATCATCCAGACCATCCCCCAGAATACACCTCTCTACCAGGCTCTCATTCAGGGCTTCAAGGAAGGCTGGTCAGGACAAACACACACTTCTCTCTGCTTCATTTTTTTCCCTTTGTTTGTGTTTTTTCTCTAAGTGCTGTGTGCTTCTGTGCCTGCAGCTATCTGTACCCAGATGGCCGTGATGTGAACCCCGACCTGACAAGCTTGTATGAACCGGCCCAGAGGGGCAAAGTCAAAGTTACAGAAGTAAGTGGATGCTCTTCATGCCCCTTTATCAATTAATCAAACTGCCAACAGGATCCTGAGGCTTTACCAAGAGAAACATAAATCATATACTGAATTGTTCTCTTATTGTTTTCTGTGTTGTCTCTCTTGTCCATCCACCCACTGCCCCACTGTAACACCCAACAGGAGCAGTATGAGCTTTACTGTGACATAGGCAGCACCTTCCAGCTGTGTAAGATCTGTGCAGAGAGGGACAAGGACACTCGTATCCAGCCCTGTGGGCATCTCCTGTGCCAACTCTGCCTTACAGGCTGGCAGGTATGAACCCACATCCACATCATTGTAGCCTAATTGTACAGTATTTCAAAACACATGCTAGTCTTCAGCCACTCTGTGTGTATTACTGACATGTTATATAGATTGTTACTTTAACCATTTTGTGTGTTTAGTGGAGGGAAACAGTCAGGGTTGACTAAACTAGATTTATTTCTGTATATTATTATTTCAGGAAATATTCAAAACACCTGTGCTTGTGAATTGGGTCATTCAGGCCACAAATAGAGCTGTGGACTCCACATTCAAATCATCTTAAACCAATTTTTTTAATGAGCAATTAGTTTGATAACTTACCGGAAAGACAGGCACAATGCTCGGTTCAATGGTTAAAAAAAGAAAAGGGCTGTGAAATGAACCATTACTATCAATGACAGATGCCATGCAGTATGCAAACTGACAACTGTAAAATTGTACACGGGGACTGATAACATCTATGTAAATGAAATGAGTGTTATACGGTTGACTTTCAATGAAATCAATCACATTTCCCAAAATCCCAAAAGTCTGTCTGAAATGTGTCATCACGTGGACAGTATGTCTTGTGTGCACTTTTCTCTCGACTTCCTACTTCCTCTTTTTTAGAATGACATTGAAGACATCCAGTCAGAATTAAAATTGCTGCTACAGCTTCATGTCAGCCAACCACTAGCCTCCAATCTGTTCAGGAGGTGTTACGTCTTTGCAATGGTGCAGAATAGCATGTCCTGACATTTGGCTGATAACTTCCTGTGTGAACACAGGCTCACATCCTCCTCAAACTGCATCGGTCACATTCACTTTGTTCACAAGTGTGTGTGTGTGTGTCTGTGTGTGTGTGTGTGTGTGTGTGTGTGTGTGTGTGTGTGTGTGTGTGTGTGTGTGTGTGTGTGTGTGTGTGTGTGTATGAGAGAGAGAGAGAGAGAGAGAGAAAGACTGACAGAAAAAGAAAATTAACAATGCTTTGTGGACGTCAGACAATGGAAAAGTTGTAAGTTAGTCTAGATTGTGGTCAACCACACTTCCTCATCAACAGCAAGTTTACAATGCAACTCAAAGACCTTCACAAGCACTTAAACTCTGAACTAAATCACAATTTCAAAGCCATCTGCACACATTTGCAGCTGAATCCCAAAAGTTACCAAAAGAATACCAAAGTTATTTTATAAGATTAACAAAGCAGTGTGGGAAAGTAAAAGATTTTTAAATAAACCAAATAATAGTTTATAGTTTAATGTATATCAGTCAGACAAACTGCAATTAGATAAAAGGAGCTCTCGGAAAAATCATGTCAACTATATGGACAGAATGTATCTGTAAAGAGGGTCGGTGGTTACAGGAATAAAAAATAAAAAAAATGTATGAACGCCATAAAACCTGGAGAGACACTAAGCCTGTATACTTAAGCAATGAAAGTAAAATGTTACGACAATTCATCTTTCTCTGGTTTACATTCGGGGAAACCGCAATCTACAGAGTCTGTTGAACCTGGTGGTTTCCACCTCTTTCATCTTTTTCGGAAAACTGGTGCCTTTATTCTTTGAAGAGAAGTCCAACATATTCCACTACACTTCAAAGGACACAAAGCTGTTCTCAAGAACAACGGTTGACAATGGGTCTCTACATTCATTTAGTGTTTCCATTACCCTGTCGATGACCTGTCATTGGTCACTATCTAGCAGAAGTCAGCTGGCCACACCTGCCCATACTGTCGCTGCGACATCAGAGGAACAGAGTCCATCCTCGTCGAGCCCTACCAGCCAGGCAGCGGTCAGTGGGAGGAGGAGGAGGAGGAGGAGGAGGAGGAGGAGGAGGAGGAGGAGGAGGAGGAGGAGGAGGGTGAGGATGACCAAGAGGAGGAGGACCATGAGGACATCGAACTGATGGTAAAAGAAATGGCTGCCCTAAGGAAGGTGTGTGAATACATTTCTGTATATGATGATTTGTTTTGTTTTGTAATGTGCTAAACTAATATTTTGAATGTGATAAACATGACCTGCTAAACATCAGCATGTTAAAATTGTCAATGTGAGCATATTGACGTTAGCATTTAGCTCAACGCATTGCTTTGGTACCACTAGCATGGCTGCAGACTCTTTGTTTTGTTGTTTGTGTCTGTCTGCAACTCATTCAATTTGTACATGCTTGAAGTTCAGTTATTTAGAAGGTATTGTATCAGTTTGCAACATGCACTCCTCCAGACTTTTTTAGAAATTCCTCACTGACTGCCTACATTTTCTCTCAACAGTTCTCAAGTTTGGATTACCAGGTTCCCAGGTCCCACCTCAGCGCTCCACCTCTGCTCCCTAAAAAAAGCACAACGCCACACTGTCCATCTCCCTCCAGCCAATCCCAGACATCAGAAACCAGGACTCTGGAGAAACACTCCCCCTCCCGTTCAGTAAGATCCCACAGACACTCAAGCTATATGCATATTGATGCTGTATTACCTCTTGGCAGTTCAACGATGATGTGTACAGTATGCTCACCAACTGCAGTGTGAATATGTGTAGTAGCCAGGGATGAAAGAAACTAATTACATTTAGTCGATCGTTACTGTAACAAAGTGATTTATTTTTTTAGTACGTAAGTATTGTATTTACCTTCATCCCTCCTAGTGGCTGATGGCTGTATCTTTGTGACATGTTTCCTCTCATCAGCAGGCTCCCAGGGGCAATGAAGCACGCAGAAGAAACAAAAAACAAACAAAAATGAAAAGGTAAGACACTGTTTCAAGCAAACAGTAAAGGGGGAAAATGTGGTTGTTGTGTACATACGTATATACTAGAAACCTTCAGGAGACTAATTTTAAGCATGCTGCTAAAACTCTACAGTGACCTGTTTTTTTTACTGAGATAAGGATCTTGACATTTTAGCTTTATTCAGTCTCCTGGTAAATTAATTTGAATTATCTATATGGTAACAAATAGAACACGTTTCCACCAAGTAACTGTAACCTCTAACAAGTTCTCAACATAATGTTGGGAACACACTGGATGACTTTAAATACCCAGATTAAATGTGCCAAGTCTCAACGTGCAGATTGCACTGATTGTGCAGTTTGTTTTGTAGTTAGTTATGTTTCTAGGTTTCACCTTGAATTGCACATGTCTTTTTGCATATTTTCCCATTTATTTGTTTATCTATGCAATACAAGCCTAGTAATAAAAAGAACATCGTAAAAAAAGGGATATTTAGTATATATATTATAGTGGACTGTGTTACTAAACTAGAGATTCAGACACAAATATGACAATTATTATTATGTTTGCAGTGTTGATAATCACCAGTAAAGAATATCATGCTACAGACATATATTGGAGTTGATTAAGTTATTAACCTATGTTTCCATTTCATGTTGTTCCATTTTAAGCAGCGCTGAATTAATCACAGAAGCAAAGTTTTCGTCTTCTTCTCAGATGAGTGTCGACAGTGAGTCATGGCATTTTATAACCTTGTATCCTGAATTGTGCACTGTGTTGAAATATAAATATAATTGAGATTATTCTACACTATGCAGATGATGTAATCAGAAAAATGTAAAATGGTTATAAACTGGTAGCTCCGAAATTGTTTTGAAAAAAGTTAAATCCTTCGCAGATTCAGAAATTGTTAGCATACGGGGAACACTCTTAACAAAAGAAGACCACATTTTTATTGAAATAATATTACCAAGATTAGGAACTGCTTCTTTTCATGTACGTTTCTCATTTGGTTCTTGATATTGTCCTGTGCTTGACATGCTGTTATGCTTTCTGAATGAATCTTGATAACCCGACTCCTCCATCTAGTTATTTTATTGTTCCCAAAATAATCCTATTCATAGACCCTTTCACATCAGACATTTTGAAAATGAATGCTGGCTCCGTTCCAGCAATTATTGCCATGCAATGCAGCAATTAATACTGCGATTAGTGACCCTTTTGTTTGGCAGGTCCAAATGTTTGCTGTGGAGATAAGTAGATTCTACTTTAGTTTCACTCCCAGTGTTTTACCCTCATGTCATGCCCACCATGCAATGGCTTTCAGACCATTTATGCATTCAGTCTTCTCAATTCCAGTAAAAAGTTACAACTCAAAACTTATTGGTAACTCATAATCTAATACAAGTCTCAGCTAGAATTGTTTCATTCATCTAAAAAGTGGATACATATCATTTTAAAATGAAACATGAATATTTCATTTGAGTATGATCTCTTTTTGTGTTCATGTGTAGGTGGAGCAGCATGGCTCGGACCTTCCAGTCCAGTCAAACAGAGACGAAGACATAAAGAGAGGGAGGAATGGAGAGCAGGGCTCAGAGAAGACAAATGTGACCTGGGAGAGATGACGAGAAGAATGTCGTCCTGATAGAAAATGCAGACTCTTTTATTAAAGTGAGAAATACTTGGGGACTAACACATCTCCAATCCAGAAATCAGTCCTCATTGAATGTAAGAATAGTTTCTGGTGTCATGTCTAACTGTAAATGACCGTGTGTCAACCACACTGCTGAAGTTGTGATGAGTGCATGGGACTGACAGGAAATTTGCTAACAGAGGCCTCCTACTGTTCAATAATCACACTGCCATTACCTCCACAGTAGGTTCAGTACTGATTCTTTATAATTAAATTCTTTTTTGAGCCTCCATGAAATAATAAAAATTAATGAAAGGCTTGATATTTGCAAAAGTAATATAATATGAACAAACGAAGAGGGGCAATCACATATCTATAGTGAATATATGGAACATTAGAAAAATGCTACCTCGTCATTTAACCCATTCCTTAAGTTTGTTTTTATGAATAAGTTATGCGAGTAAATACATGCTTCTATGTAACTACACCAAACAGTCTTTTATGGTATTAAAATCAAACAAATTAAACTGTAACTGACAAATACTTAAGCTCCTAAGTAGTTTCATTTTGGTGTTTTAGTTTTCTCCCATGATGGATGTGAACAGACAAATGAAAATTGAATATATACCAAGTGGTTTTATTTTGTTTTCTACGTTCTAGCACATGTGTGTCGATTTTGGATATATGAGCAGGAAAACTTCATAGGAGACAAGGCATCAGAGAAAGACAGAAAAGTTAAGTCAGGGCTGTAAAAGAAAATAGGAATGAGGGGAACCAGTGGAAACAGTAAAGAAAAGTAAAGTGAAAATTGGTAATTTCTTCAGGGGTTGGCTGCCAAGGTGTCTTCAATCCAGCCGAGGAACTCACACACTTTGACGTAGACTCCGGGGTAGTTAGGCAGGGCACATCCCTGACCCCATGACACCAGGCCGTGGACCTCTCCGGCACACACCAAAGGGCTGCCGGAGTCACCCTGACAAAGTGAGTGTGAGCATGCGATTAATTCCTCCACACAGACAGATCTGTGAAGCCAGTTAGTGTTTGGAAGTTATTGTAAAACTCACATTGCATGCGTCTCTGCCTCCATCCATGTATCCGGCACACACCATCCTGGGTGAGATCATGTGAGGATAGGCGTTCTCACAGTCCTGGTCATCCAGTATGGGCACATACAAACACTGCAGAAGGGTGGGCATGGTCACTGTAACAGGCAGAACAGAAATAGTCATGAAAAAACAATTATGTTATTGTCCGTTTCACCAGCTTGTCTGTTACTCCCAGGCCCAAGCCCATTTGTTCCTACTAAATCTAAAATCAGTTAATCTATATATAACCTATAAAAACATACAACATATACATACATTTTGTAAAACAAAAACAGCTGGACACTGTTTTTTTCACTGTTTTCACAGGAAATACTTTTGTTTGGAGGTTCAATTCACTGCTGGTTTTAAGCTTTTCATGGGATTTGTTGACAATAAAAAATATTGACTCCCACAGATTTGTGTCAATGTGTAATTTGAAAATGGTCAACTTGGACAACTTTGACACCCCCCAGTGGAAGCCTAGATAAGAAAGACACTGTTGCACCTTCCCCTCGCTTGGGCTCTGAAATGAATGGTTTTAAAGCAACATACTAAGATCATTTTGTTTTTAGGATTGTATCATTTTGCCATAAACTAAAATCTGATTAAACACCCAAAATTCTACACATAATGGCATTAAGCATGTTGTTGCAAACATTATAATCAACCCACCCTCGCCAGTCATGCGAGTGTCGCCCCAGCCAGACACAGAGCAGGGGAGCCCCCCCATTGGGCACCCTGTGGGCAATGGGATGGGTGCGACTGCTGCGGTCACCTCCACTGGGTGGAAGAGCTTGATCAACATCATGTCAAAATCCAGAGTCTGGTAGTCATAACTGCACACAGAGAAAAAAATGAAATAAGCTTTAGACTGTAGCTGTTTCTCTGCACTGAATAAATGAATCAGACAAAAATGAAATCATGCAATGGATTTTTAAATTTTTACTCACCTAGGGTGCCAGATGATGTTTTCGGTCTTCATGAGCTGCTCTGTACCCTCAAACACTCGCAAATCATGTTCTCCCAGCATGATCTGCATGGCATAGGGACTGAGAGAGGAAGTGAAATATTCCATTTAGAATGTGGAAGCAGAAAAAGCTTTCAGTATTATGTTTCATATATATGTATTTACATCTCAAAGGGAAATCAAGTAACCAAAAACAACCTGGCAACAAGAGGATAATGCATATAAGATTTGAGAAGTAATCTTTTCTCCATTGATGCATACTTACTTGTACCAACAGTGAGCAACGGAGAGCACCCACTGCTTGTTGATAAGCACCCCACCACAGAAGTGGTAACCATAGTTGAGGGAGGCCATGAACGGACGAGAGTGAGGATCACACTCAAACCCGCCAATGATTCTGCCATCTTCTCGGGGAACTGCCACTGCCGCTGCCACACGCACACACAGAGAAAGAGACACATCTTCCATCACATTTATGAAAATGCTGACATTACAGTACACATGTATGGCTTTGTATGTGTGTGTGTGTGTGTGTGTGTCTGTGTGTGCACTTTTATATGTGTAAGTATGTATGTATCCTTGTGTATGTGTGTATGTCTGTTTCTTTACCAGCAGCTCCAATCATCATCAGCAGAGCCAGCAGTCTCATGGTGTCAGGTGAAAGATCAGAAGACACCTGGACACACCTTGGCTCGTATTTATATCCCACCAGCCTCGCTGTGCTCGCCCCCACCCCCCTGCCTCCCTGCCCCTTAACCCCCGTCCTCCTCCCTCTCTCTGTTGACCCCATCTGTGTCCTCACAGTCTTGGCACTAAGTTCCCATTTTTGTGTGTGGGCACTTCTGCCCCATCGTAGCACACCCCCTGTGGTTATGTCATCTGTGCACCTCATTTACGAATATGGACCAAGGTCTTCACACATTTAACATCTGTTTATGGTTCTCTCATGGGTCACTTATTGTTGGCAAGCTGCAACATCAAACACCGAAAACAGTTATATAATATATCCTTCTTTTAGGCTTGGGCCAATTTAAGAAAATAAATAAATAAATTACAGCAATAACTGTTGTTTTTAACCAAGTGAAGAAAAAAAGTTATGTTTTCTGGCTCCGCTTTGGGTTCCACTTGAACAAAAGCCAAGAGAGGTGAGAAAGAGATCATCTGTTGTCTCTGAAGCAGAAAACTAAAATGTTTTTTTTTTTTTCTGTTTCTGTGTCAGACGGCAATCAACAGCCCTTAAGCTCTAATGAGTGCAGAATAAGTTATTGTCTTCTATTGTATTCAACCTATTAACATTATATGGCTGGTAACAACAATTTAGTGGGGGGTGTGCTAAAAGAGGGAGTTACACATGTGTCACCCATAAAAAGAATAGGCACATTTATTTAGGTGATAGGTGCAGAAAATGATCCGTCAAAAACAGAGTACAGAAAACACTTTCCAAAGCCAAAAATATGTAAGATGTGGCTCACTTATTAACTGAAAGGGTGAACGTGGCACATGAAAAGATAAGGTTATTTTTCAGGGTAGGGAATAGAGCAGTAGGAGATTCGGGGGTGGGTATGTATTGGGTGGAGGTATGGAGGTGTGGAGGAGGAGGGAGAGCATGGAAAGACACAGAGTAGTTCAGGTATAAATGCAGTGGATGACAGATCATTCACATCCAGTCTGGTTGTAGGAAGGCTCGAGTCAGCCACAAGATGATTGGCCTGATTGTTGTCACGCTCCTGGGCGCTGCAGGTAAAACATATCTGCAGCATGTGCAACAATTTTAGGGTAAAGAAGAACTGTAACTATTGTAAATATGACAAAATATTTTCTTTTACACCACAGCTGCAGCACCTACGGATGATAGGATTGTGGGTGGCTACCAGTGTGAAGCCCACTCTCAACCCTGGCAGGTGTCTCTCAATATCGGCTACCACTATTGCGGCGGCTCCCTCATCAACGACCAGTGGATCGCCTCTGCTGCCCACTGCTGGCAAAAGTGTGTACACGATTGAATGTTTTTGTATGAATTAATTTATGAGGATTATGAAAATGTTGTCATTTGTCTCCACCTCAGCCCCTTTTCGCAGATTGCCGTCTTGGGTGACAACCACATCTGGATGAACGAGGGCACGGAGCAGTTCATGTCAGTGGATGCCATCTACTGGCATGAGAGTTACGACTACCAGACCCTGGACTACGACATCATGCTGATGAAGCTGGCGCACCCCGTCACCGTGAACCAGTACGTCAAGCCTGTCGCCCTGCCCAAAGCCTGCCCCGCACCTGGGGACATGTGCACAGTGTCTGGATGGGGCAACATCTACACTGATCAAGGTGAGAAAGCACCAAATCTTCACATTAAAAGGTCATCAACTAAATGTTGCTCATGACACTCTGGCCTTCTATAGATTTACAACACATTATAACAAAAGCCTCTAATAAAAGTTCCCCACTGTGTTTTCGTAGGAGTGGACCACCTCACCTTGAATAAAGACAGTCTTAGCTGCTATCACAAAAATGATCAATTAAACTTTTTATATATATATATATATGTGTGTGTGTGTGTGTGTGTAAATATCAATAGTTCAATTTCAGACATTTCAGACATTAAATTTAATTTAATATTTCTTGATTGTTAAATATTTAACAATTGAGAAATATTAAATTAAATTTAATGTGAGAAATATTAAATCATTTTCTAAATACATACACAACGCAAACAAAACCAGTTATCTTATTTATAGCAGATGACTAGATGGATCTGCTAAAATGAGGATTGTGGCCAGCAGATTTTTATCAGCTGTTGCTAAGCTAATGCTAACAGCTCTGTGACTTGCTGGAAATATTTGTCTCCAGCAGACTTCTTGTTTTAATCTAGTTTTTTGAAAGCAAAGTGAAACCAGGTTCTAAATATAAATATGCACTTGATGGATACATACTGGATAAAATGCTAAATCAAAAATCTAAAGATTGACAGGCTTGTCATAGCTTATCTAGTTATGGTTGCTAAAGTACGACAGGAAACCTTCACTATTCAAGGGTGGTGGATCATTTATTACTTTTGGCAGATAAATTAAAACCAAATTGCTGCACTTTCTAAGCTCCATAAAAGTCGGCATTCTGGAGATAGCCACAGTGGTTTGATATTACATGGTCATGTTGAATCTTTTTTTCTTGCTCTTATCTGCAGTGTTCAACCCGTTTTACCTTCAGTGTGTGGAAGTCCCCATTCTGTCTAACAAGGACTGCGATGGTTCCTACCCCGGCATGATCACTGACCGCATGGTGTGCGCTGGATACCTGGAGGGAGGCAAGGATGCTTGTCAGGTATTTCCACACAATTCCACAGAAAAGAAAAACATGTTTAATGGGATGAATTACTGGAAGGAATAAACTTGTCTCTCTCTACCCTGCTCAGGGTGACTCTGGTGGTCCTCTGGTGTGTAATGGGGAGCTGCAAGGTATTGTCTCCTGGGGACAGGGCTGTGCTCAACCCAACTACCCGGGCGTTTACACCAAAGTCTGCTCTCTGATGCCCTGGATCAACGATATTCTCTCCAGATACACCTAGGCTGTGATCTCCCATCACAAAGCTATGTGAGAGAGGGGAAACCAGAGGGAGATTGAAACTAAGAGTCAGGAGGCGGTGGTGGGTAGTGTGAAAAAGAAAAGCAGTGGGAGAGCAGCTGAGAGCCACAATGACAAACAGTGGGGAGAGAGAGAGAGAGAGAGAGAGAGAGAGAGAGAGAGAGAGAGAGAGAGAGAGAGATGTGAGATGTCTTTAGTCAGGGCACAATCAATAAAATCTACAATTTTGTGATGCATCACTGTGTACATTATTGTCGACAATAGTATCTGCTCCCAATGCAGCGATACTGTTTACTGGGATTGTTTCAAGTCAGTGGTGACATTTCCACCAAAAAAACACATAAACCACAATCAAACAGTTACAGCTAGTTAATGTCAGTATACTGTAAAAAGTCACAATATTGCATCAGCTTGTGAGCAAATCTAACATATTGTGTGTGAATTAGCATTTTCTGGACCCACATCAACAATCAATCCATAAGATTTTCATCAAAATAAGACAAAATTTCACCTGTTAACAAGTGTATTGAGCATTGGTTTTAGCATTCAAAAGCTGCATGAATAGTGGTAATAAGGTTTTGATAGTCTTTTTTTTTTTGTCGCAGCACTTGAATAAGCTACTGCTCTCATTTCGATTTTTTGCCTCCTGAGTGCAGAAGGCTTTATAAACCTGGAAAGGAAGGGTGCAGGTGTTGCAACACCCCATTCATCAATGTCAGAATCCGACAAGAATCTGAAGAGTTAGACTTCCATTGAAATTTGTTCAATGAGTTCCATTTACAACTGAGAACTTGGTCTTTATCAAAAATCTGGTGGCAGAGAAATCAAATAAAACAGACAGTATGTTTCCTCAGCAGGTCTTTACATAGTTTTTTTGTTTCAAAAGTGGCTGAAGATGACTCATACTCTCCTTCCTTTAAAAGGATGATGCTAAAAAAATTAATTCTGTGAGGTTTCTAAAAATGTGGTTCTCCACTGTTCTTCATGAGAATGAACAAAAAAGTTTCTTTATTTTTTAAAATAGGCTTTTGAAGTCACTTTAGGCTGAGCAAAAAAAACAAATAGGACCTGATGCAACACAAGCTTGAAGTCACACATTTTCAATTGATCATCTGTTACCAAAAAAAGAAAATCATCACCTTAAAGTATCATCATTCAGGTAAACAAGGTGATGCCCCAAAACACTGCAATTACTTTGACCCTTCAACAAGAATAGAAATGCCCTTCTTACCATAATTGCCTTGTTTTCTTGTCCATGAAAGGTTCATTGAAGCTGTTGGTTGAAAATCAGCAGTCAGTTATGTTGAAAGTGATGGCACACATCTTGTTTAACACTGTTGCAACAAGCAATAGATTGTCTGAAAAATCAATAGGAAGTTGCACAGAAATATCTCCCATCTGCTTTTCACAGACAGCAATGTGGATTATCCCTCATCATCATCATCACCATCATCATCCATCATCACAGTGAAACAAGATACAGAAAGAGATGAGGTGATGAAATGGAATATGACAGATTAGTAAATCAATTACTAAATGTAAAATATTAAAGTCCCTTTTAAAAATCATTTATATATCCAAGTATTCCTATTCTAAATGCTGGGAAATTAAATTGAATTATTAATTGAAAACAACCACCACGGACATCTCTACTCTAATGAGTCGTGAGACTTCTAGTACTGTATAATGCAGAAGTACCTGTAGTCCCCAGCTGCTTTATAAATCCATTGAAATACTGTCAAAGAGGGTTAAAAAAAGAGATAAGAGAGATATGTGTAGGGATAGCCTAATGTGGAAGACCCCAAAAGGGCAAGATTATTTGTTGTATTCCATTAGGAAATCATTTTGTGGTAAATAAACATATTATAAACGTTGATTTGAAACCTGTTGCTGCAATGGAAGAAGAACTATATCAGAGCATATCGAGCTATATCACAACATTGCCCTCTAATAAACAATGCATTTACCTGTATCTTATCATCTTGATAATATCACTTGCTGAATAGGTTTTTATTATTGTAAGGTAAACTGCCAATTCATAATACACAATGTAAGGAAATCTGTAAGCAACAATTAATGCCAAGTGAATTCCATGTACATTTATAACTATAGCAGCTACTACTAGGAATATTTATTTATCATGCCAATTCAAACCTGGTATCATAGTGCAGTACTTTGGTGGAACTGGGAAGTCAGTCATAATTAAAATGAAATGCGCACACACACACACACACACACACACACACACACACACACACACAACCAACACACAAAAAAAAGCGCGAACTTAGTGAATTTCTTTGCTTTATATTTTTTATTAGTCATTTGTTCAGTACAACAGATGGGACGTTAGAAGCAAATGATTGTGAGCTTCTTTACTGAACTTGCTTGTTTGGATCACTTAGTAGCTGGCCATGGTGTTCTCCAGCCAGTCGTTGAAGATGCAGACCTAAAAATGAAGAGAACCACTGTTAGAACAGTGAATCAGCACACCATTGCAGAAGAATCCAGACACACAGTGTGTTGATTGAATTTTCATTTTTAAACATTACCTTGGCATAGACACCAGGGTGGTCTCTCTCAGCACATCCGTAGCCCCAGGACACAACACCCTGCAGCTCACCGTTGCACACGACGGGGCCACCGGAGTCACCCTGAGAAAGAGAGTGTATATGTGAAGAAAGTTTGATAGAAGCCAACAAGTCACACCAAGTATTCCATACAGTCATTGCTGTATTTCTGCGTGACCATCTAATTACATACCTGGCAAGAGTCCTTGCCTCCCTCCAGGTATCCAGCGCAGAACATGGCGTCGGTGATCATGCCGGGGTAGGAGTTATCACAGTCCCGGTGAGACAGGATGGGGATGTTCAGGCACTGCAGCTTGTTTCCATCAGCAGCTGGAGATCAAAAGAGAAAGACGAAGATGAAACTGGAGCTGCACTGCAGTAAAAGCATACATGGTGAGGGAACAACACAGGAGTTATTACTTACTGGAGCTCATGGTGTTGCCCCAGCCAGTGACTTTGCACAAGGTGCCAGCGGGGGCACAGCTGGTGGGCAGAGCCACAGGCTTTACGAACTGGTTGAGGGTGGCGGGCTTGCTCAGCTTGATCAGCATGATGTCATTGTCGATGTTGTAGGAGCTGTAGTTGGGGTGGCGGATGACACGAGAGGACGAGATGAACTGCTCGTTTCCCTCGGTGACCCTGATGTTGTGCTCTCCAAGACGCACCTCCACACGGCTATAAACAATTGAAATACGGGGCATTAGTGACAAAACACACAAAAATTATCATCATGCATTAATCTGAATACCCCTAAGATAAATAAATCAGACCTTTAACCCTGGAAAAAAATGAGGAATGTGCTTACGACTTGTAGCAGTGAGCAGCAGAGACAACCCAGTTCTCATTGACCAGGGAGCCACCACAGAAGTGGTAGCCGGAGTTCAGGGACACCTGATGGGCCTGGGAGTGAGGCGTGCACTCATACCCTCCGACGATCTTGTCCTCCTCCGTGGCAACTGAAAACACACACATCAGCAACAAGTTCGTTGTTAGTTAATAGCCTAAAAAAAACACATCTTTTTGAATGCAGAATGTCCTTTCCTGTATTTTTAGTCAAACCCCAAAGTGTGTACTGATGATAGTTAGAGATCAATCCGCTGTTCTCTAATTAAAAACCTTCGCATTAGGGAGATGCTCTGGTTATTCTGCATTAAATTCTGGGATAAAGGCCAACAGACTGTTAGCAGAGAGGAAAGCAATCTGCTCGATCTGAACTTCACACTCACATGCAGCTCCGATGAGCAGAACGAAGACCAGAGACCTCATGGTTGATGTGTGACCTGTTGATGATGGGATTCCACCTGAAGCACTGG